>NC_056725.1:673613455-673640955 GCF_019279795.1 Protopterus annectens | reverse complement strand
AAAACTTCACTAATCCATTGAAGCCCAATATCATGGGGAATAACTGTATATAGATATATCGTCTATTGTTACCAAAACATCTTTGGCATCAAATGATATATGATTCATGTGCTCTAAGAATGTCCAGGAATCCTTACAGATATATTCTTCTTTCATCATAACTTTTTAAAATTCATAATCAACATACATAGCACATGCTGACGTGATGGAATCTCTCCCATCCACCAGAGGCCGCATGGGGGAATCTTTTATATTTTCATGCATTTTCGGATTACCAAAAAACATCGGAATCCTGGGTGTTAGAATATTAAGATAATTAAATAAATTAATATCTATTTGTTTATCTAAAAACATATCATTAATCTGTAAAAAAATCTTTCTATAAGCACAATTCAACTCATTTAAGGATACCCTTTCGTAAGTATCCGCATTTAGGATCAACTCCGTTTTGTTATTATAAAAATCTACATCCATAATCACTGCCCCTCCCCCTTTATCTGGTTTCATAACTCTTATATTCCCTTTCTGTAAACATTTTAAAATTTCTAATTCATCTTTACTTACATTTGAGGGATAATTTGTTTTTTTATTAATTCTATCTAAATTCCTTAACTGACTTTCGCACATTTTTTCGTACATTAAAAGTTTAGGATGCAAGGGGGATTATATATACTTGATATAGTAAATTTATGTGATGCATTATACATTGAATCCTGAAACATAAATGAAAAGTTAATCTTTCTTAAAAACAATTTCATATCAATGATAGTTGAAGTAACATCAAATGTATTAGAAGGAACAAATGAAAAGCCTTTTGACAGTAAATTCGCAACTTCCTGATTAAAATCAATTTGAGTAAAATTATAAACTTTAACGTCACCAGATTTATTCATAATGACTTGTCGTAACTTGTTATGTAGGCTCTTACTACATTGTTGCATAATCGTTTCATGTCCATTCTCGTCAATATCTGAACCATTATGCATTCTTATGTTCTCCATTTTTGTCTTTGGGCCTGGCACCTTGAAACCCGCCGATTGTTGGTTACCATAAGAATTTTATTTTTAAGCCTTTCAAAGCGTCTTAATTCAGGGTATTCATCATCATATACCAAATCATTATGTAGATTCCCTTCATATTGGCCTTCTCTTGCAGGGTCAGATCTATAAGCTTGATTTAAAGAATAGGTTTTAGTTTTCTTATTAAATCCACCTGGAGGTCTGGGATATGCTATCCCATTTGCGTATTGTTTAATGTCTCTTTCAATTTTTTTCTGTTTTAGCATTCTTTAATTTGATAATGTATTGATCAATACTATTATATATTCTAATCATGCCATATTGAACTGTACCAAAAGAAACATCTGCTCTAATTATTTTATCAAGTTCATCAAGTTCAGGTATCAGATTATCAATTTCTATCTGATTATATTTAATCAGCATGTTCAAAAGATCTTTGCCACATCGATCGAACAACTGCAACAGTTCCATATGCATAGAGGAATTATAAACCAATCCCATAGGGTATCGCCATAAGCGCAACCCTTTAGGGATAATATTAAGTCTGATGCACTCTTTCAGATATGCACTTTCAAGTTGCAATTTCCTACATTTCATTAATTTAATATCAAAGTCATTTAATTTATGATCAATATCATTATTAGCATTATTACCTCCTTTAGATTGTCCAGAAAAAAACAAACAATGATTCCAACCACTCATGTAGCATTGGAACAGATTTTCTCTGTCCATCTCTGTGCATAAGTCCAAAGTTACTCGACTGCATTCCTTGATTAACAGAAACATCTTTCTCTTTTTCACCATTGTCCAAACCTGCGGCTTCCTTCCTGCCATCTGGTTATTAAAACAAACTGGAGTGATGTTAATATCAAAACTAGTCTGTGAAGGTTGCATTGGTGCTTCTTTTCCACGCCTATTCATACGACCATCGTCGTTTTTGTTTAGTTTCTCATACAAAATATCCACACGCTGCATTAATTTCAAAATCAAAGCTGTTAAATTCCCAATCGACCCTTCGGTACCTTCGATGGAGTCATCTAGCTGTACGGCTGCTTCGACTAAGCAAACTGTAGACATGATAAGCAACGACCAAACTAATAAACAAATATAGACGAAAAGCCACCAGCTAGACGATAAATATTGTTTAATAACAAACAAAACTTGTACAGCTAAAACGTACTTCGAACAAACTTGCGACAAACTTAAAACGCCAAATAGAATCACTTAAAAAACAAGAATAGAATTCAATGTGAGCACTTTTGTTTAAATATTTTAAACTTCCTCAGACAAAAAACATCTATTACATCACTTCCTTTTATAACCTTCACAGAAAATTGCGCCAAAATCAAATTCAAATTGGAGCATGCTCAGTAGCTAAAAAATGGGAAATAGAATTTCTAAATACAATTCAAGGAATGCTTAAACAACAGCAATTGAATACTAAAAAGACAGTAATAATACATTATATTATATAAAAATTTAAAAACTAATACTTTAGATCATTCTTTTTATATAAATCATGAAATCACAACTTCTCCAACCCTTAACATTTATAAATTATTAAATATTAAACAATATTGATCATCTAGCTGGTGGCTTTTTGTCTATATTTGTTTATTAGTTTGGTCGTTGCTTATCATGTCTACAGTTTGCTTAGACGAAGCAGCCGTACAGCTAGATGACTCCATCGAAGGTACCGAAGGGTCGATTGGGAATTTAACAGCTTTGATTTTGAAATTAACGCAGCATGTGGATATTTTGTATGAGAAACTAAACAAAAACGATGATGGTCATATGAATAGGCGTGGAAAAGAAGCACCAATGCAACCTTCACAGACTAGTTTTGATTTTAACATCACTCCAGTTTGTTTTAATAACCAGATGGGCAGGAAGGAAGCCACAGGTTTGGACAATGGTGAAAAAGAGAAAGATGTTTCTGTTAATCAAGGAATACAGTCGAGTAACTTTGGACTTATGCACAGAGATGGACAGAGAAAATCTGTTCCAATGCTAAATGAGTGGTTGGAATCATCGTTTGTTTTTTCTGGACAATCTAAAGGAGGTAATAATGCTAATAATGATATTGATCATAAATTAAATGTCTTTGATATTAAATTAATGAAATGTAGGAAATTGCAACTTGAAAGTGCATATCTGAAAGAGTGCATCATACTTAATATTATCCCTAAAGGGTTGCACTTATGGCGATACCCTATGGGATTGGTTTATAATTCACCTATGCATATGGAACTGTTGCAGTTGTTCAATCGATGTGGCAAAGATCTTTTGAACATGCTGATTAAATATAATCAGATAGAAATTGATAATCTGATATCTGAACTTGATGAACTTGATAAATTAATTAGAGCAGATGTTTCTTTTGATACAGTTCAATATGACATGATTAGAATATATAATAGTATTGATCAATACATTATCAAATTAAAGAATGCTAAAACAGAAAAAATTGAAAGAGACATTAAACAATACGCAAATGGGATAGCATATCCCAGACCTCCAGGTGGATTTAATAAGAAAACCAAAACCTATTCATTAAATCAAGCTTATAGATCTGACCCTGCAAGAGAAGGCCAATATGAAGGGAATCTACATAATGATTTGGTATATGATGATGAATACCCTGAATTAAGATGCTCTGAAAGGCTTAAAAATAAAATTCCTTATGGTAACCAACAATCGGCGGGGTTTCAAGGTGCCAGGCCCAAAGACAAAAACTGGAGAACATAAGAATGCATAATGGTTTGGATATTGCCGAGAATGGACATGAAACGATTATGCAACAATGTAGAAAGAGCGTACATAACAAGTTATGACAAGCCATTATGAATAAATCTGGTGACTTTAAAGTTTATAATTTTACTCAAATTGATTTTAATCAGGAAGTTGCGAATTTACTGTCAAAAGGCTTTTCATTTGTTCCTTCTAATACATTTGATGTTACTTCAACTATCATTGATATGAAATTGTTTTTAAGAAAGATTAACTTTTCATTTATGTTTCAGGATTCAATGTATAATGCATCACATAAATTTAATATATCAAGTATATATAATCCCCCCTTGCATCCTAAACTTTTAATGTACAAAAAAATGTGTGAAAGTCAGTTAAGGAATTTAGATAGAATTAATAAAAAAACAAATTATCCCTCAAATGTAAGTAAAGATGAATTAGAAATTTTAAAATGTTTACAGAAAGGGAATATAAGAGTTATGAAACCAGATAAAGGGGGAGGGGCAGTAATTATGGATGTAGATTTTTATAATAACCACTGGAGTTGATCCTAAATACGGACACTTACGAAAAGGTATCCTTAAATGAGTTGAATTGTGCTTACAGAAAGATTTTTTTACAGATTAATGATATGTTTTTAGATAAAGGAATAGATATTAATTTATTTAATTATCTTAATATTCTAACACCCAGGATTCTGGTGTTTTTTGGTAATCCGAAAATGCATAAAAATATAAAAGATCCCCCCATGCGTCCTCTGGTGGATGGGAGAGATTCAATCACGTCAGCATGTGCTAAGTATGTTGATTATGAATTAAAAAAAGTTTTGATGAAAGAAGAATATATCTGTAAGGATTCCTGGACATTCTTAGAGCACATGAATCATATATCGTTTGATGCCAAAGATGTTTTGGTAACAATAGGCGTGTGCGATCTATATGTTATTCCCCATGATATTGGGCTTCAATGGATTAGTGAAGTTTTGTTTAAGTCTTCTGTTCAACAGGACTTAAATAATCTTATAATTGAATTAATTGAATTAGTATTATATAATAATTATTTAAAATTTAATAATCAATATTATATCCAAAAGAAAATGCTATGGGATCATCATGTGGTGGAACTTATGCAAATTTAGTTATGATGTCTTGGGAACAGACATTTATTTTTAATAGTAAATATAATAATTATATTAAATCATATCATCGATTTCAGGATGATATATGTTTAGTCTGGAGAGAATATAGATATTTTAAATGAATTTTTAAGTTATATCAATGAAACCACAAACTTTTTCAAATTTACGTGGAATATTAATTTGGATAAAATTAATTATTTAGACATTAATTTGATGAAAGATTATGAGGCAAAAGTGTATATTTCCTTGATTTATAGGAAAAACATATTCTAATGGCTTCCTTCATTATACTAGTGCACACCCTGAGCGCCAAAAGATCTGTAATTAAAGGTCAATTGGTGAGAGCTGCGTGAATTATTACAAGATATTCAGATTTCTTAAATGAATATGAATATTTAAGGAGAATGTTTATTAATAAGGAATATCCAATGTGGTTAATAAACAAATTAATTTTAGAAGTTATTGAAAAAAGAGAAAATGGTCATTTTAAACCAATTTTGCAAGGTAAAAGTGAAGTTGTCACTGATGCTGCAAGTAATGGAGATTTAAGTAGGTTTGACAATAGAGAGACTATTATAAGTTTAGATACATCTAGTAAAAATAAAAATACTAGAGTAGAAGAATTTTCAAAAGCCTTAGTTATCACTTTTTCACAAGATTATCAAATATTAAAAGAAGTCTTTCATAGTAACTGAAATCAGATTTGAGATGCCCAATATAAAAACCATATAGGTCAATCTCCAAAAATAGTTTATAGGAAAGGGAAATGTTTTAAAGATTTATTAAAATCTAATAATAATATAGGAATGTGTAAAAAAGTGAAGAGTGGAAACTATAGATGTGGAGCATGTAAATGGTGCTTTAAAATTCAAGAAGGAGATAGTTTCACTATATGTGATCAGAAGTATTATATTAAAAAGAAGTTTAACTGTAAATCTAAAGCAGTTGTTTACCTTGCAAGTTGTAATTCTTGTTTCTCCTTTTACGGGAAAACTGAGAGAACATTCACTCAGAGAATTTATGAGCATGAATATGCCATAAAATAAAAATTAAACAATGTGCTAGCAAAACATATAAATGAATGTAATAATCATAATTTTAATTATATGGTAATAGATCAAGTGGAAATAGAAGAAAGAACCCCGTGGAACTTAATTTTAAAAGAAAGAGAACTTACCTGGCAAATTAAATTACAAGCTGATTGTATGCCAGGCTTAAATGAAAGAAGTTCTATAGGGCCAATTTTAAAATTAAAAGCATTGACTCGTAATAAAATTCAAGATTAATTTAATATTTGATTTTAAGTATTTTAATAGTTTTGAGTGTATATGGAGGAAGCTATGTAATAATAATATATGTTATATGATAATTTACTATATGGAATATATTAGTTGTGACATTTTATTATTTAATATTTAATATTTAATAATTTATAAATCTTAAGGGTTGGAGAAGTTGTGATTTTATGATTTATATAAAAAGAATGATCTAAATTATTAGTTTTTAAATTTTTATATAATATAATGTATTATTACTGTCTTTTTAGTTTTCAATTGCTGTTGTTTAAGCATTCCTTGAATTATATTTAGAAATTCTATTTCCCATTTTTTAGCTACTGAGCATGCTCCAATTTGAATTTGATTTTGGCACAATTTTCTGTGAAGGTTATAAAAGGAAGTGATATAATAGATGTTTTTTGTCTGAGGAAGTTTAAAATATTTAAACGAAAGCGCTCACATTGAATTCTATTCTTGTTTTTTTAAGTTTTTCTATTTGGTGTTTTAAGTTTGTCGCAAGTTTGTTCGAAGTACGTTTTAGCTGTACAAGTTTTGTTTGTTATTAAACAATATTTATCATCTAGCTGGTGGCTTTTCATCTATATTTGTTTATATAGCTGTTAGGTCTTTGAAATACATACTGAGTAATGCAATTTTCATGCAGATGATTTTATAGAGTAATCCGAAAGCATAACATACGTTGCTGTCCAGGCCAAGACCTTCAAGTAGTACAACAGTAAAGAACGACTGGGCCAGAAAATAACAAGCAATCTACAGTAAGGAATGCAGATGTTTAGTTCAGCAGCCTCCAATTGCACTCTGTACTCAAGCCCTAGGGGGAAAAGAATTATGTTGCCACCATGAGGATGTATCTGTTGCAAAACAATGCTTAACTGAAGACATCACTATCACACTGGCAAACAGAACAATCTGTATGACAGTAAGCACTAGGCCACCAATGTACCCATGGTGAAATGTATGAAGATGTTCAGGCATATAACTTAAGGCATCTTACTACCAATATCCCTCACATGTAACAGCCTAGGTTATATATGGTGCACACTCCTCCACCATAGACTAACTTACATGGCATATAACACTTACATACACTGACCTTTGGACTGCAGAAGGGCACACATGTTTTGTCCAGCTGTAGCCCATATATATATATATATATATATATATATATATATATATATATATATATATATATATATATATATATATATATAGACCCTACCCCACAACATGTGTGGGGACCACAACAGCACCGGAATGATGGCAGGAATGGCACCACAACATAATCACAGGCCACTGCATAACAACCTCTTACTGCATGTCATATGGACAAGCCTGGTATATAGGTGGAGGACAGAGGCCGGAACACAGGGCCATATTTGAAATAGTGTTGTTATACACTGAGAAAGTTGCTGGTGTTACAGGATAGTCTGCAACATACCCTTAGGAATATGAAGTCAGAAACACAAATGGATGTAGTCATGTACTGATAGCACTCAACAGACACAATGCCAGTGATATATCTGACACAAGACCTGTGTGGTGGACAACAAAACATAACAGGCAATCCTCTGGCCATCATGTGGATAGGCCCACAGTTGAGAGCTATGCAGACAGATTGCATTCCATGCTAAACTAGTATGTATACACAAACCCTGTAAACACTGGTGCTATACAATGCATATAAGAACACTACTCACACTGTCTGTAGGTCTGGAACCTTATACAAATATGTAGCTGGCCTGAGTCTGCAAGTCTTCTTGTAAAAGGCATTGCTACCTGCTGTCTGTAACACTGCTGCCCACACACAGGAAGGATGTCCTCCACACAGGAAAGGTAAAGGGACCACGCCCACATGGTGTAGGAATTTATAGTAGTGGGTTGCCATGACAGTGGTAACTGGAAGTAATACACAGCATGCTGCATGCAGGTAGCAAGTGGTGGACACTGACTGGTGCAGAGGCCATCACATGATCATGTGCATCATCTGCAAAATCCATGCTACACTCTATTCAAAGCAGCTCAATCCATTTACTGGAGGGAGACCGAGAGAGAGAGAGAGAGAGAGAGAGAGAGTGAAAGTGAAAAAAAAGCAGAGATAGAGTTGGAGAGTGTGGACCTGGTGTCTGAATGCACCCTATATATATATATATATATATATATATATATATATATATATATATGTGTGTGTGTGTGTGTGTGTGTGTGTGTGTGTGTGTGAGAGAGTGTGTGTGTGAGTATATATATATATATATATATATATATATATATATATATATATATATATATATATATAAATATTTCTTCACATATGTCTACAGGGATCATGGACATTTTCTCGACTGAGCAAATGACCAAAATACAAATGGCCAGGCATACTTAACGTGAAAGTGCTTTTCACCAAAGAAGCACTTTTGTGTAAGTATGACTGTTGCCGAGGCTGTACTACGGTGCGGGTAAGGGAGATTTCCCTTTTCTCCACTGAAGTGTGATCTCAGAGGGAGAATATTAAAGTAGGGAGGTGTGAGGGTCATAGCCCCCCACATGGGGAGTGCAATAAATGTAAATGTAATGTTTTTTTTTTTTGTCACACGCTTTAACGAAAGTACTTTTTCTATAAAAGTGCTTTCATTAAAGTGTGTTTGGGTTTTATGGATTCGGATGTTTGCTCAGTAGAGCAAATGTTCTAGATCCATCTACAGATATACAGACACCTATATGTATACACACTGCCCCCAAATCTCACCCGCCCCCAGTACCTCTAAATTTATACCACTCTAGCCACTCCCCTTATTTCAACTACCAATCTCTGCTTCCCACATCACCAAACCTCCTGGCTTTTCAACGCAATCTTACTCGGGCACCATCCTATAAGCTCTGTGTTTAATTTAACCCTGAATACTTACAATCACCAAACAAATAATGGAAACAAACAAAAAATAACATGCTAATTACCTACTCCCAATACTATTCCTAGTACATCACCTCACTGCTTATGAGCATATTGACCTACTGCAAAACCAACACCCAAAAGCTCAAACATCCACTCATGATGTTTTACTCAAGCTTAAACACCTACCCATCCTCCACTCACCAAGTATAGTGTCTCACACAAACTACCACCCACACAAAATCACAACATGTAAACCCAAAGACAAAGACTATATAAAACTAATTAACAAGCTCCTAAGACTAAGAATATCCTATCACCAAAACCTTACAATACATGGGGACATTCATCCCAACCCTGGCCCATATACACTCAAAAACTCACACTCCACTACCACATATACTCCCACTAACTCCCTTCTAGCATTTCATCTAAATATCAGAAGTATTAATAATAAAATCCCCAACCTTCATGCCCTCTTAGCAACTCACTCACCGGATATTTCTGAGGAAGCTCGTGGTGTACGAGTGAAAGCGCTAAACTCATTGTGTGGAAAATAAATGCTTCAATTTTTAACAGCAGTTTTCAGTTATTAATTTTGGCTTCATCGAGACTCTCCATTTTTTTGCATTGGGGGTCTGATTTTATGACTGGCATCTATATTGTGTTTTACAGAAGTCAACCTGTTTAACAGAGCAAACCTGATTTTTGGTTCCTGACCGTTATAATGCAGTGTGTATACAGTGACTTGGTTCGTTGTTTTACTTTTCAAGTGTGCTACCAACACTGTGTTTCAGGTGTCGACTCACCGGATATTATGTGTCTTACAGAAACATGGCTTAAACCTACTACTACTGATAATGAAATAACACCACCAGGCTATAATATTCATCGACTTGACCGTACCACAAAGAAAGGTGGTGGGATAGCAATTCTATATAAAAATACACTAACTGTTCATAGAGATTCAGTAAACCCACCAATTCAATAATGCAGAACTTCTTATAACCAAACTACAAACTAGCTACAATAAATACGTGAACATCATCTGTGCTTATATATCACCAGGTAACAATATTAATACCCTAGAAGAAATCCTTTACTGGCTAAATACTACCTACCCCCAAGAAACCATAATCTTTGGTGACTTTAATATAGACTGGCACTCATGCACAACCATACCCCCCACCACACCTATAAACCTATTTGGATAGAAGCAGACCATTACCTCCCCACCAGGATCACAAACCAACCAGTAGGGAAAGTATCCTAGACTGGATATTAGTCAATAACCAAGCCCAACAATACACAACCGGTACTCTCCCTGATGACCTCAGTGATCATCATCTGACCTATATCATTAAATACAAGGCAGGGACCCCCCACCAAATCAAATACATAACAACAGAAATAAAAGAATTTTAACCCTGCAACTTTCTTAAATGAACTAAAGGCAGTTGACTGGTCTAAACTAAAAAGCTACCATTAGAAGAGGCCATAGCATATTTCAACAACTTCATTGGCATCCTTGACTACCATGCTCCAGTACGTATGTTAAAAATGAAATCTAACCCAGCACAATGGCTAACCAGGGAGACCAAGTCAAAAATCAAAATAAGAAACAAAGCCTGGGCCTGCTGGCTCCAACTAAAACCCCACTTGACCACTTAAAATACGGCAACTCAGAAATGAAACAAAAATCAATTATACTAGATAAAAAGCTACTACCAGAACTTACTAAACAAGCATCATAATCACCCTCAAAATTCTGGGCAAGCATAAATCAGATCCTCCATCCAGGACAGTCTACCACTGCAGCCCCTGCCAACCTCACTAACAGATCCCCAGAGTGCATAGCCGATGCGTTTAATAACTGTTTCACTGAAACCATACAGTCGCTAGCAAATCAACTGACTCACTAAATTCCAACACCAGTTCCAACCCCACTAGTAACCATCCCCAATTTAGTTTCAGCCAATCTCCACTACCTATATTAAGACATTGTTAACAAAACTAAAACCTACTACCCTCTCTGCTGACCTCCTCCCTGCAGAGTACTTACAAATATCTGCTGAAGCCATTGCTTACCCTATAGCTATACTAATCAATAGAACATTGTCCGAGGGGTACTATCCCCACCTATGGAAGATATCCCATGTCATCCGCTTCATAAAGGTGGAAACTCCACAGAATTATCCAACTATAGACCAATTGCCATTCTTTCCCCATTAGCCAAAATAATGGAAACGTGTTCATAAGCAACTAATGCAATACCTAATACAAAACAACTTACTATCTAACTCCCAACATGGTTTCAGGCCACATCACAGTACCACATCTGCCCTCATTGACTTTACAAATACCATAAACCAAAATAGGAATGATAACAAAATATCATCTGCCCTCTTTCTTGACCTGTCAAAGCCTTTGACATGGTCAACCATGAACTCCTCATTCTCTCACTCAAATCTATGTCCCTCAATAGGCACACAATCCAGTGGTTCCAATCATACCTAACTGGCAGAGAACAGGCAGTTGTATGGCAGAACAAGTTATCAACCAGCTACCACTCACCCTTGGTGTCCTCAAGGCTCTATACTGGGACCACTACTTTTCTGTCTTCATCAATAACCTCCACACAGCTATTCCTAAGGCTACCTGCATCCAATATGCAGATGATTCCACTCTCATCTGCTCAGCCACCTCTCCAACAGACCTACAAAATGCAACCCAAAATACATTGCACTATTGAAAACTGGCTCACTAACCAATGTCTGTTACTGAACCCCAACAAAACCAAACTCCTACTCTTTACTCCCACTAATAGAACCACCCCTTTCTCATTCACTATTACTTTAACAATGGTACCACCATCTCCCCGGATACCCACACTAAACTTCTAGGAGTCATTATAGATAATAAGCTCAAATTCGACCTACAGGTCAACAAGACCGTTCAGACCATCAATAAAAACTCGGATCAATGTGCAGAAACAAAGCATTCTTAACCCCACAGGCTAGAATATGGTGCCAGGTCACAACTACTCTCTACTCTTACTTATGCCTCCCCCATTCTCTCAAACCTAAATAAATCAGAACTGAATAAGCTCTCACACAGTTATAACCATATTGCCAGATTCGCAACTAACTCCACCTACAGAACACATCACTGCCAGAACCTGAAACAACTATGTTGGCTTGAACTCCCCAACTTAATTACACTAAATCAACTCTTAGTTGCCCACAAAGTTCTTTACCATCCTGAAAATACCCCCTCACTCTCTAATATAATAAAACCATACAACAACCTGGGATCACTAAGATCGGCCGACAAATTAATGGTCCATACTTACAAAGCCAACAATTCTGCAGGGGATTCTCTGTTTGCCAACTCTGTTGCCAAGACTTGGAAATCTCTACCAAATCATATCACCTTGCAATCCTCCTTAAACCTTTTCAAAAAAAGCATTACACAGCATCTTACAATCAACTGGCTTTGTGTTTCTTTATAAGCCTGGTATATAGGTGGAGGACAGAGGCCGGAACACAGGGCCATATTTGAAATAGTGTTGTTATACACTGAGAAAGTTGCTGGTGTTACAGGATAGTCTGCAACATACCCTTAGGAATATGAAGTCAGAAACACAAATGGATGTAGCCATGTACTGATAGCACTCAACAGACACAATGCCAGTGCTATATCTGACACAAGACCTGTGTGGTGGACAACAAAACATAACAGACAATCCTCTGGCCATCATGTGGATAGGCCCACAGTTGAGAGCTATGCAGACAGACTGCATCATTCCATGCTAAACTAGTATGTACACACAAACCCTGTAAACACTGGTGCTGTACAATGCATATAACAACACTACTCACACTGTCTGTAGGTCTGGAACCTTATACAAATATGTAACTGGCCTGAGTCTGTAAGTCCTCTTGTAAGAGGCATTGCTACCTGCTGTCTGTAACACTGCTGCCCACACACAGGAAGGATGTCCTCAACACAGGAAAGGTAAAGGGACATGGTGTAGGAATTTATAGTAGTGGTTGCCATGACAGTGGTAACTGGAAGTAATACACAGCATGCTGCATGCAGGTAGCAAGTGGTGGACACTGACTGGTGCAGAGGCCATCACATGATCATGTGCATCATCTACAAAATCCATGCTACACTCTATTCAAAGCAGCTCAATCCATTTACTGGAGGGAGACCGAGACAGAAAGAGAGAGAGAGAGAGAGTGAAAGTGAAAAAAAAAGCAGAGATAGAGTTGGAGAGTGTGGACCTGGTGTCTGAATGCACCCTATATATATATATATATATATATATATATATATATATATATATATGTGTGTGTGTGTGTGTGTGTGTGTGTGTGTGTGTGAGAGTGTGTGTGTGTGTGAGTATATATATATATATATATATATATATATATATATATATATATATATATATATATATATATATATTTCTTCACATATGTCTACAGGGATCATGGACATTTTCTCGACTGAGCAAATGACCAAAATACAAATGGCCAGGCATACTTAACGTGAAAGTGCTTTTCACCAAAGAAGCACTTTTGTGTAAGTATGACTGTTGCAACTGTACTACTAAAGTGGTGCGGGTGAGATTTCCCTTTTCTCCACTGAAGTGTGATCTCAGAGGGAGAATATTAAAGTAGGGAGGTGTGAGGGTCATAGCCCCCCACATGGGGAGTGCAATAAATGTAAATGTAATGTTTTTTTTTTTTGTCACACGCTTTAACGAAAGTACTTTTTCTATAAAAGTGCTTTCATTAAAGTGTGTTTGGGTTTTATGGATTCGGATGTTTGCTCAGTAGAGCAAATGTTCTAGATCCATCTACAGATATACAGACACCTATATGTATACACACTGCCCCCAAATCTCACCCGCCCCCAGTACCTCTAAATTTATACCACTCTAGCCACTCCCCTTATTTCAACTACCAATCTCTGCTTCCCACATCACCAAACCTCCTGGCTTTTCAACGCAATCTTACTCGGGCACCATCCTATAAGCTCTGTAAGCTTAATTTAACCCTGAATACTTACAATCACCAAACAAATAATGGAAACAAACAAAAATAACATGCTAATTACCCTACTCCCAATACTATTCCTAGTACATCACCTCACTGCTTATGAGCATATTGACCTACTGCAAAACCAACACCCAAAAGCTCAAACATCCACTCATGATGTTTTACTCAAGCTTAAACACCTACCCATCCTCCACTCACCAAGTATAGTGTCTCACACAAACTACCACCCACACAAAATCACAACATGTAAACCCAAAGACAAAGACTATATAAAACTAATTAACAAGCTCCTAAGACTAAGAATATCCTATCACCAAAACCTTACAATACATGGGGACATTCATCCCAACCCTGGCCCATATACACTCAAAAACTCACACTCCACTACCACATATACTCCCACTAACTCCCTTCTAGCATTTCATCTAAATATCAGAAGTATTAATAATAAAATCCCCAACCTTCATGCCCTCTTAGCAACTCACTCACCGGATATTTCTGAGGAAGCTCGTGGTGTACGAGTGAAAGCGCTAAACTCATTGTGTGGAAAATAAATGCTTCAATTTTTAACAGCAGTTTTCAGTTATTAATTTTGGCTCCATCAAGACTCTCCATTTTTTTTGCATTGGGGGTCTGATTTTATGACTGGCATCTATATTGTGTTTTACAGAAGTCAACCTGTTTAACAGAGCAAACCTGATTTTTGGTTCCTGACCGTTATACGAGTGTATACAGTGACTTGGTTCGTTGTTTTACTTTTCAAGTGTGCTACCAACACTGTGTTTCAGGTGTCGACTCACCGGATATTATGTGTCTTACAGAAACATGGCTTAAACCTACTACTACTGATAATGAAATAACACCACCAGGCTATAATATTCATCGACTTGACCGTACCACAAAGAAAGGTGGTGGGATAGCAATTCTATATAAAAATACACTAACTGTTCATAGAGATTCAGTAAACCCACCCCAATTCAATAATGCAGAACTTCTTATAACCAAACTACAAACTAGCTACAATAAATACGTGAACATCATCTGTGCTTATATATCACCAGGTAACAATATTAATACCCTAGAAGAAATCCTTTACTGGCTAAATACTACCTACCCCCAAGAAACCATAATCTTTGGTGACTTTAATATAGACTGGCACTCATGCACAACCATACCCCCCACCACACCTATAAACCTATTTGGATAGAAGCAGACCATTACCTCCCCCACCAGGATCCACAAACCAACCAGTAGGGAAAGTATCCTAGACTGGATATTAGTCAATAACCAAGCCCAACAATACACAACCGGTACTCTCCCTGATGACCTCAGTGATCATCATCTGACCTATATCATTAAATACAAGGCAGGGACCCCCCACCAAATCAAATACATAACACGCAGAAATAAAAAGAATTTTAACCCTGCAACTTTCTTAAATGAACTAAAGGCAGTTGACTGGTCTAAACTAAAAAAGCTACCATTAGAAGAGGCCATAGCATATTTCAACAACAACTTCATTGGCATCCTTGACTACCATGCTCCAGTACGTATGTTAAAAATGAAATCTAACCCAGCACAATGGCTAACCAGGGAGACCAAGTCAAAAATCAAAATAAGAAACAAAGCCTGGGCCTGCTGGCGCTCAACTAAAACCCCACTTGACCACTTAAAATACCGGCAACTCAGAAATGAAACAAAAAAATCAATTATACTAGATAAAAAAAGCTACTACCAGAACTTACTAAACAAGCATCATAATCACCTCAAAATTCTGGGCAAGCATAAATCAGATCCTCCATCCAGGACAGTCTACCACCCCAACCCCTGCCAACCTCACTAACAGATCCCCAGAGTGCATAACCGATGTTTAATAGCTATTTCACTGAAACCATACAGTCGCTAGCAAATCAACTGACTCACTAAATTCCAACACCAGTTCCAACCCCACTAGTAACCATCCCCAATTTAGTTTCCAGCCAATCTCCACTACCTATATTAAGACATTGTTAACAAAACTAAACCTACTACCCTCTCTGCTGACCTCCTCCCTGCAGAGTACTTACAAATATCTGCTGAAGCCATTGCTTACCCTATAGCTATACTAATCAATAGAACATTGTCCGAGGGTACTATCCCCCACCTATGGAAGATATCCCATGTCATCCCGCTTCATAAAGGTGGAAACTCCACAGAATTATCCAACTATAGACCAATTGCCATTCTTTCCCCATTAGCCAAAATAATGGAAACGTGTTCATAAGCAACTAATGCAATACCTAATACAAAACAACTTACTATCTAACTCCCAACATGGTTTCAGGCCACATCACAGTACCACATCTGCCCTCATTGACTTTACAAATGCCATAAACCAAAATAGGAATGATAACAAAATATCATCTGCCCTCTTTCTTGACCTGTCAAAAGCCTTTGACATGGTCAACCATGAACTCCTCATTCTCTCACTCAAATCTATGTCCCTCAATAGGCACACAATCCAGTGGTTCCAATCATACCTAACTGGCAGAGAACAGGCAGTTGTATGGCAGAACAAGTTATCCAACCAGCTACCACTCACCCTTGGTGTCCCTCAAGGCTCTATACTGGGACCACTACTTTTTTCTGTCTTCATCAATAACCTCCACACAGCTATTCCTAAGGCTACCTGCATCCAATATGCAGATGATTCCACTCATCTGCTCAGCCACCTCCAACAGACCTACAAAATGCAACCCAAAATACATTAAGCACTATTGAAAAACTGGCTCACTAACCAATGTCTGTTACTGAACCCCAACAAACCAAACTCCTACTCTTTACTCCCACTAATAGAACCACCCTTTCTCATTCACTATTACTTCCAACAATGGTACCACCATCTCCCCGGATACCCACACTAAACTTCTAGGAGTCATTATAGATAATAAGCTCAAATTCGACCTACAGGTCAACAAGACCGTTCAGACCATCACTAATAAACTCGGATCAATGTACAGAAACAAAGCATTCTTAACCCCACAGGCTAGAATAGCAATTGCCAGGTCACAACTACTCTCTACTCTTACTTATGCCTCCCCCATTCTCTCAAACGTAAATAAATCAGAACTGAATAAGCTCTCACACAGTTATAACCATATTGCCAGATTCGCAACTAACTCCACCTACAGAACACATCACTGCCAGAACCTGAAACAACTATGTTGGCTTGAACTCCCCAACTTAATTACACTAAATCAAGTCTTAGTTTCCCACAAAGTTCTTTACCATTCTGAAAATACCCCCTCACTCTCTAATATAATAAAACCATACAACAACCTGGGATCACTAAGATCGGCCGACAAATTAATGGTCCATACTTACAAAGCCAACAATTCTGCAGGGGATTCTGTTTGCCAACTCTATTGCCAAGACTTGGAAATCTCTACCAAATCATATCACCTTGCAATCCTCCTTAAACCTTTTCAAAAAAAGCATTACACAGCATCTTACAATCAACTGGCTTTGTTCATGCTCCTTCCCTGACTAAGCTGTATCATTGTTCACTCTAACTAACCAACTTGTTTTCTAACACTTGCAGGCCTTTCTCTACAAGCATACTGTGCTGATTGTAACTGTTAATGTAACTGAGATTTTTGTAAACAAATGCTATGATACTATATATTTACTACTGTATAACTTTTTCAATGTAAATAATCTGTGTGTATATTCTTGAAGAAACTGATGTTATCATGTTGGAGCTTTTCTCCCCGGGCCTCCACTGAAAATGGACATATATCCAGTTGGACTATCCCGGTAAACAAATATAAAATAAATAAATAAAAAAAAAAAAAAATATATATATATATATATATATATATATATGCAACTCATAATATATATTATATATCTACCTATATATATATATATGTATATATATATATATATATGTGTGTGTGTGTGTGTGTCTGTGTGTGTGTGTGTGTGTGTGTGTGTGTGTGTGTGTGTGTGTGTGTATGCCGTCATATATACAAACACACACACACATATGTATATAAATACATGTCCCCTACTTCTGCATGACAGTGCTGCATGATATGTGTGAGGGAACATCACACATATCAATACACACACACACACACACACACACACACACACACACATACACACACACATATATATATATATATATATATATATATATATCTATATATATATATATATATATATATATATATATAAATATATAGATATATATATATATACAGCAGTATGTGTGTGCAAAATAGAAGGTTATGTCAGGTGTGAACCCCATGTTGGGAACACATTGCCCTTGTTTGTGAAGGTGGGAATGGGAATTTGGGGAAGGATATCAGGTATATTTGTGGAGCTGGGTTGGGTTGGAAGACAGAGAAGGCAGCCTAGAGGAGTGGTATATGACACATGTGGTGGGTAAACTCCCTGGATGGGGAGTGTCATCTGAGATGTGGAAGCCCCATTAGCCCCCATATGGAAACAATGGTACCAAGGTCCCCACCCATGGGCAGTCACAACATCAGCTTTACGGCCCTGAAGGTGCCTTGGCTGGAGGCTGAGCAGGAGGAGCATTCAGACACTGTGAGTGTGTACTGAGGGCCTCAAGGTGCTGTAGCACATCCCCCAAGTCATGTAGAACTCCCCATGAACCAGACCCTGGACATGATCTTGGTGACAGGATCATGTCTGTGTGTGCTCCCAGGGGAGGGGTGAACACCATCTCCTGAGGTGGTTCCACCTGAAGGTAGTGCAGGATCAGTAGATGAGGAGGCCCCAGGGTGGGTCCCACATGTGATGTGGCCTGGTAACATGGCCAGATGAGGTGGGAGAGGTGGTTCTGCTGGCAACTGTTCCAAAAAACATGCTATTGTGTCACTGTTATAGAACATATGTGGGTAGTAATAGTCCACACATTCCCAGATCAATACCAACAGCATGCGTAGATATCCCCAATAACACAAAACAACAGATGTGCAGCAATCATATAGCAAACAGAACACATGCATATATGGAACCATAGTGGCCCTTACAATGGTATGCAGGTGACATTGTCCGTAACAGGCCACCAGTGATAGTGTCCCCACAGGGAACATTACTACAAACACATAGCACAAAGTGTTGTACAATACAATATATGTCCCAATGGTAGGTATCCTGTAGAAATACCTGTTGAGTTGTGTGGTCAGATTGTTGTTGCAGATATGGTGAGGGGAAGACAGAGATGTTTATTAAAAACTATGATAACCTTGATGTATGAGGTCCTCAGAGCCATTTTCATCTTTATCTCTATCAGGCAGGATTTCTGGGGAGAGGCTGCCAATTTATACAGCAGAGGGGAATGATGTCATCATCTCACACCTGGTGCAGCACTACCAGGTGTTGTTTAGCTGAACAGTCCATGATCAGCAGGAGTGGACCGCCCTGTGGAACTATCTTGTCCACAGGGTAAATGATGTTGGCCTGCATAATCGCAGTTATGAGCAGGTCCAGCATCAATGCGCAGACCTACTTTACCATGCCCATCAGCATGCTGCAGTCAGGAGGAACCAGCTTGCAACACATAGGTCATGCCATCCAGCCCCCCTAACACATGTTGAGGAGTTCCTTGCCAGCCTCGGGGCACCAGCCTGCTGGCACACACAACACCTGGTGGAGATCATAGTGGAGTTGGGTGCTACCCACACAATGGCAGAGGAGCATGCAGGTAAGGCCACAGGGCACATCAGTAAACCACTGTTGCATATCCATCTTCATCTGTACAGTTCAATCATGCATATGTGAGATGACATATATATAGTCTTTTGCTGTGTAGTAGTAATAAACAGATGTGCATAATTTGTAGTATTGTGGGCTTGTAATGTTGATGTACTGTAATGCTGCACCCACCCTGTACCAATGCCACAGCTGTGGCTGCTGACATCACATCTCTCACACACTTATGTAGGTCCCTCTGGTTTACCTTCAGGGGAGCAGCCTGTAGCTGGTGAGCATGGTGTTTGATCAGGTTTGCCAATACACCAGTTATGTGGCCATGGTATATTCCATGCACACATTTAACACACCTACCCATAATGCATGATGTACATGTTCACGTATTGTTGCTGTTAACTGCACTGCATCACAGTGGTCACCATGCTGGTGTATCTGAAGGGTATGTCAGACTCCTGCACACACAGAGATGAATATAATGGTGGGACAAATGCCCTACAGTATGGACATGTGTGAAACATCACCCTTATACAGTGCTACAACAGTGTATACACCAGTATTACAATGGAAACTCTTACAGATCTACACAATGGCGTATCACAATACTGCAGTCCACAACTCTTACAGACTACAATGTGGTCCTAACAGGAGCAATGAGTGTGTAATATGGAATCATATGTTAGGACAGCAAATATGGGGAATACATACCTTCACAAACACTGGAAGCATATGTGTTCACACACGCCAGATAAAATATAGCGGAAGCAGCTGTTGAGGTACTGACACCATGCATTCTTCATGAGAATGCACCTTCCAGCAAGTACACATCCCTAATGTCACACCAAGAAATGGTCTGCTGTCCAAGACATTTGGCCATCAAATGTGCCCACTTACCTGCAACAAAGGCAGCTGTGGCTTCCACACATCTTACATGCCATGGCATGAACCCCATACCCAACAGGTAGCACCCAGGAGTTGGACCTGTACCATACCTCACCATTGCATATACCATGGCAAACAGTGCAGACAGTCATGTATGTGGCGAGGATGTATGGGACAGGAATAATGTAGGAAATAAACAGATGGCCATCCAAGACAGATGATGTCACATGTAGCAAACTGGTCATGCAGGCTACCTAGTAACATGCCACAACACTGAGTGAGTTGCAGGAATATCTAGCAAGTACTAGCTATGCAGTACCCATGTCAGCAATTGCCTGGATTCTGCATACATATGGCCAGTGGGTTAGGGTAATCAAATGGGACAGCTGTATCACAGGAAACATCAGCCAGGCCTCTCTACAGGTAGAGTATGAATAACAGAAAAGGTCCCCAAAAGGCATGCATTGCAATGTGTACTGGTGTACCAAGACCATGCTGGAAACCTACAGACAGTATCAAGTAAGATACATGTGCTGCACAACCAACACCTCACCCCACCTCAGGCCCACCATCCCCATCTGTACCTTGCCAGTGCTAGTGTACACCTGTATGTTTGCCATTCATTAGCTGGGACTAGGCTGCTGCACATGCTGTTCAGTGCTTGGGACACTGTAAACTGACACACATGTGTAGGCCATAGTTGTCGAGCATCTGCAAAAAGGCTGAAGGTGGGGAGGGGTGTGTCATCATGACACAACAGTGCACTGCAGCAGGGATCCAAAGGATGCTACGAATTGCTATATCTGCACACAGTCAGGGCCAGGAACTGTGGAAGATATAACTCTGACTTCACAGCAATAGTGACGGCAGTGTGTGAACTCTAAGGGATGTGCACATGAGTTGACCATCCAATCATGCAGAGATGGGGGACATGTGTAGAAGAGACTGACCAAATACTGGCAAATGTAGATGGCCCATGCCAGGAATAGTGACTGCTGTAGTACGCATAACAGTAGGTGCAACAAGCCATCATGATAAGGGCATGCACACATATGCACCCACAAAGTGTATGCATCTCAATCAGCATCAGCACAACTAACACATTTGTTTGACATTGCATTTGATTGTACAGGTCATATTTCACATATCAGGTTCATGTAATGTTAACATATGCAGTAATGTGGTCCCATGGCTTATCAAGGAATAGGGCGTCATATCAATAAGGGTGTGTATACTCCCCATAGCCATAGTAAGGTTTGACGGTTGTCAGTGTAATTGTATCGTATTGGCCATACATGCACCACTGATGATGACATCTATAAATCAGACATCAGGAATTCACAAATAACATCTGTCCACATATCATCCCAGGTATGTGTCGGACAAACACATAGGGACTGTGAGCAGCAGAGCAGAAATACTGACACAGTAATACATATTCAGCAATGGTGTGTACACCTGTGAGGTATGGTGCACAGTACATGGCAGGGTGCCAAACAGGTGCACAGCAAGACTGTGTACATGGGTGCAGTGTGTTCCAGGGAAAGGGGCATCACCTAACACAGCCCATGCATCACATACATATATACTGTTGCTAGCATGGATAAACTATAGCTGCACTGCATGCTGTTGAGTACCATATGTCATGCATGTTGACAGATGGGTAATGAGAGGTCTGTGTGTAATATCTTCTTGCAACCTCACCTGTAAGTATGTATGGGGTGGGGTTGGGTGGGGGGTTATTTTGTCTGTAAGTGCAATCAGGTGGAGGGGAGGGGGTGATGTCTGTAGGATGTGTGTGTATGTGTGTGTGTGTATGTGTGTGTGTGTGTGTGTGTTTGTGTGTGTGTGTCCATGTATGCTCCTGTGTGTTTGTGGAGTTGATCATACCTCTCGACTTCCCTTTGAAATTGTGCAGTACATGGACATGGGCAGACACATGAGACACCAGGAATACTTGTCTGACATGTAATCTCAGGACAGCTGATAGTATAATAAGGTCTGTAGCATGGAGCATGCATTGGGGGGAACTTAGACACCAGGTATTCTGTTATAATTGCAATCAGCAGAAAGGTGAAAGAATACCCATGTATGCAGCACTACAAATGCATTGGGGAATTACTAGACAACACCAGTGAGTGTTTGCAAATATTACTATTGTCCACATAATAAGTTAATAGAGCAACATATCTTGCATCTACTGAGCAATTGTTATGTATGACACTCCAGTGCATGACATTATTGAGTGACTGTAGTAGCCTCTAACATATGGGGGGCCATGCTCACTATGTCTGGACAAACCCAGGGTGCACACTGGCTGACAGCAGTGAGTCTTTGTAAAACCGACACCAATCAAGTCAAAGAGGTAATGGAGTAACAGGTCATATTTTGTGATCACTTATTTAGACAATTAGAAGAATGATATGTTAATGATTGGTATTAATGAGTGTACGTTTCCAAGTGTGATGCAGGATGGGGAACCTAAGAGAATAAACTTGGGACAGTCTGTAAACTCAGGGACACATAAGTATTATGGTAGAATGTCAGTGTGTGTGTGTGTGTGTGTGTGTGTGTGTGTGTGTGTGTGTGTGTGTGTGTGTGTGTGTGTGTTTGTGTATGTATGTACTGTTAAGCAATGATGTACAGGTCTTAAAGTGCACTTCTTATTTTCCCCCTCACAGATGGTAAGGTGGGTCAGGGCTCCTCCTGCAGGCAAACCGATGTTGGTGTCCATACAGGCACTGAAAATTATGATAGGTGTGTTGAGGTACAGGCAGGGTTGTCAGAGGCCAAAACTGCACCATCGGTTGACATCCCACTGTTATCCACCCCATCCTCTCACACAGTCACAGTGCCTATAGATACCCCATCACCAGTGGCCATAACAGAAGGACAGTTGGCAGTTGGTGGCAGTGCAAAGGACAGTGTGGTATATATGGCTTCTGTGTCTGGACACAGCAGCCATAGCCTGATGTCTGTCAGGGTACCACATAGGCAGATGCACAGGGGTGCTCATTGGAGGCTTGCTGGTCATTGTACCCCTGGCAGAAGTGCCACATCTGGTACCACGAGATGCATGTTTTAAGCTGTCATGGAGGCACAGGCATGTATGGAACTGTACAAGAGACAGGGTCTGAGGCTGCAGAGGACTACTCTTTCAGCTGTAACTGACAACATCCGTGAGCTTGCAGTTGCCCTCCGTTATTTTACAGTGGTCATGGATAGACAGTGAGGTGAGAGGGTGGGACTCATTGACCATGGATTGTCGGTGCTAAAGCATGTGGTGGGAGTGGTGTGATGGCCACATGGGTGTAGGCCAGCAACACCAACAGCTGGAGGTCAGCGTGGACATGCAAGGACACCAAGCTGCTCCCATAGTGGCAATACCAGCCCCAGCACTGCAGGGGGGCACTGTCCACACCACACCACAGCAGGCCATATGCACGTGGCCCTGGCCAGTTGCAGGAGGGACCTGGTTCCAGCGGACATATGTCATCATCAGGGGAGAGTACCATATTGTGGCTTGTACCTGGACATGCCCGTGAAACCCCTGGCAGGCACAGTTCTCATGTCCATGGCTAGAGGTGGTGAACTGCACACCCTGCCAGGTATGTTCTACAGATGTCCACCAAACACCTCTATAGGGCAGCCACATGGCAGAACTGTGTGAATGCATACTCTCACACAATACAAACACACCTAGGGCAACCCCATACCTACACACACCACATCACCATGGCCATATCAGTAATTAAAACCCCTCACTCACACACATGGTGTCAAATGTATGGCCCAGCCTAGGTCTCTGGCAAACCAACAACACACCCTGTGCATATGATGATACCTGTGCCACATCCCTGTTATCGATAACATTGATACAGGGACATGCTAATATGGTTCTGATGCACACGGTGACTGTACTACAATGCACCAATGTACTGCTGTGTAACATGTTGTCAGCTGTAACCATTTAATGCTTACATGTCAGGAAGTGTAGCTGTCCAGCCATGATGCATTATAGCTGTTATTAACACTGAGTGATTGTGGTCTCCATAATGTTATCCGTTTGTGTTGTAGGTGTCCATGTGTCAGCAGGAAGATGGTCTGCTCTCATATCTCACAAGGAGTTTGGCACTGTGGTGACACCTTGGCTGTGCCATATGCTGGGTACAGGTGAACACCTGTCACAGGTCTGTATAACAGTTACTGCCTATGCCAGATAGCCAATAGGTCTGCGGGTGGTGTTTACAGGTAATTGCATGGTAGCTGCTGTTAGCAGCCTTTCTACAGTGGACAGTGGTAGTTGTACTGGGTGGTATACACCACATGTTTGTGTATGACACACACAGAGGCTTTGATGCTGATGCACTACACAGAGAATACTGTAAACATGGCTTTATGTACCTGTGCAAGGAACCACTTGTAGCCTATGTAATTCCACCAAGCCAAACTATGCAGAACAACACATTGCGGAATAAGCAGTCTGCTAGTTTAATGTCATTGACGATGGTACGAACAGGGTATATGTCCCCTTCCACAATGACATGCAATCCTCAACTCAGCAAACGTAGGTGTGCTGGTATGAGTGGCACGCCCCTACACTTTGGAGGGTGAGAGGTGCTGTAGAACCACAGATAGTGTAATAGACAACAATTTTTATGTATTTATTCTTGTATTCAGTATGTAAGATAATTAATTATAATAATAGAATATATATTATTATCTAAGAATATTAATTCATGTACAGTACTTTAGCTTTTTAACTTTTTAGCTTTTTATATATTTTTTATATTTAATATTTAATATGACATTTAACTTAAATACACATTTAAAACATTTAAACTGTTCTTACATATTATCAACAGATTTAAGATTTAGAATTTAATAATATTTGTAATTATTTATTATATTTACTTATAAAATGCACATATTTTATAAATGTCATAAATGTTACTAACTTGTTAAGTGGACCCTGCAAGTTTTTGAATGTACAGCTTTAAGCTTTAAGCT
This sequence comes from Protopterus annectens, assembly GCF_019279795.1. Classification (NCBI taxonomy): domain Eukaryota; kingdom Metazoa; phylum Chordata; order Ceratodontiformes; family Protopteridae; genus Protopterus; species Protopterus annectens. The sequence goes on along the minus strand of NC_056725.1, from coordinate 673,615,177 downwards.
TGAAATTTTAACTCTATTATGAAGTAAGAGCAATTAAAATACGTAACATGATTGATTAATTGAAAGGGCATAGGTATATAATAGAAGCACACTTTTTGTTTTATTGTCTTGATAAAGCCTGGGAGAGCCCGGGCGAAAGCGCTTGACTGCATTACTTTTTATTGAAGTTTTCGACTGTGGATGTAATAGACAACAACCTAACCTGGTAACATGAACTGTACAGTATTACTGCCAGCTATGCGGGGTGGATAGACTTAACAGTAACTGCAATGATGTTGGCTGTATTCACAACAGCCACACTCAGCTATATTTACCAACCCCAGTATCACTGCACACCTATACAATGGGAAAGAGGCCATTTACAGATCTAACACTAGTTGTGATAGAATGTATGTCCACAGGATGATAACTGTGAAATGTTAGCATATGCCACACAGTTCTTGGACAGATGACTCCCTGGGACATGTATATTCTGCAACCTGAAGTAGATCCCTCCATATACACACACACTCTTACTTGGCAACACTGGGACTAGACCCTTACCTAAGTATGTAATGTTACTGATGTGTGTGACTTTAATTGCACATACCACACAGCTTTTAAGATGAGGTGTGTTCCAGCTTACATGTTACATGCAGAACATCCCCAGGCATGTACAGTATGGTAATGGGGAATGTAATGGTTGTTTATGGACAATACATAGTGTGACATACCGTCATATACACATTGACAAACACATAACAGTCAGACACACATCTGAGAGACTTGGACCTATCAGTGCTAACTACCTTGTCAGTGTGTGCATTGTGTTACAAGTAGGTTGCACACAGCACATGCATAACTGGGCTGAATAGTGTTATCAGTTACCTGTATGGTTGATGGTGACAGTGGTCACCATACAGTGATACATGGGACATGTACCAGGGTGGTACCATGGTGTAATGACAGTATACCCAGTGCCCACACCCCCACTGTGGATATTGTATGCACTGGAACCCATGATGACACTCTGACATACCCACCATCACACATTGACCAGGACTGGAATACAATCCCTTGTCCATCCCAAAAGTGCTACTACAGGGATAATGCATCTAATGCACATGCCACAGGCATAGTAGGGGGATGCATTGCCATGCTTCCCCTACAGGCAGCAATATCACTATCCCTAATATTGTGTGGCAATGCATATTGTAATAGGAGTATGTGGCCTTGGAATGCTGTACCATACATATATACACACATGCACACATACACACACTTGCCAGAACTCAGTGAGTATGTCATGCCTATCAACCCATTTGTACAAAAGTGTTGTGCTTGTACAGCAAGGCCCAGGTAGCCCTTAGGGAGAAGAACATAACAAGGTGCATGTAATGTCCGGTACAGCAGCAGCCACATCTAACTATGGCAATGGGTGGTGCGGTGGGTGTGAAGGGCCTTAGGGTATCATAACTACAGGTCTACAAATACACAGACACTGATATTCTCAGTAATGCACACATACACATTTGTCAGTACTGGGGTGCATCTGTGCAGGTGTTCATAGGTGTGTACCAAGCTATTGTCCATGGAGATATGGGAAGTGTAGGGGATGTGTGTACAATGTCATCATGCCACCTGCCATGTGCCAGCAGGCCATCTGTCAACAGACACCACTGGGGTGATCCTCAGGTTGAGAGTGACATGCATCAGCCGATCCTCTGGGTGCCTCTTGCAGAG